>NW_025964235.1:3147925-3182925 GCF_023055435.1 Haliotis rufescens
TGACTTCCAGTCCTCCCCAAAAGATATCTCTTCCTCCTGGTTTGGCTTCTCTGACACAGATTCAACAATCATCAAGTATTTCTGGTGTGTTGGTGCAACCAATGACACATCCGACTGCAGCATTGTGGACTGGCAGGATGTGGGGCTCCATACATCAGCCAGAACAAGCCTAGATTCACCAATTGCTGATGGTATGTAACTAATGATAAAAGTCGGTCTGCGCTATGTTTTTTGATAACATTACACAAGGAAACTTTAAATCCATGTGTGTTAACAGGTGAAAACAGCTTCGAAAAGAAACCCTGATGGTCAAAAGAAATTTCTCACTGAAAAATAGTGTTTCAATTAAAATCATAATGAATCTCCCAAACGCAACCAGGCTGAAAACATTCGCCTAAACATTACAGGGGTGTATGATACGACTTCCACGTGCAATCCCGAGAAAATGGCAAAAAAAGATTTGCTTGACATTTTGCAATCTCAGAAAAGAACCATGTTCAATTCAATTCAAATCATTTGATATTTCAACTTTGTACATCACTACCCCACATGACACAACTGTGTAACAAAACGTGGTGCCCATAGATAAAGTTACATATGTATCTTCACAGGTTCAGGACAACTTGTCAACAATGACAGCAAATGTCAACTGAAGTTAACTTAGCGAATAGTGTGTGAAATACTTGACTTTCTCACTGATAACATCTATGTAGAATTTTGGGGTAAGACTTTTCGGCAGAAGTAGACATCCCCATGGACACCAATTGTGCTACCCTTCTTGCTGATCTGTTTCTTTATAATAAAAAGAGAGTCATGTGGCTAAACAGTTTTACTTAAGCTTCAAGTATATCGATGATCTGATGATCATTCAACAACCACGAAATAGCCAATTCCCTTTCACTTCACTAGAAATAAAGGCGACCAGTTACAATGACAAAGCACTCTCCACAAGACTGTATAAAAAGGGGAATGACTTCAATTTTCTATTCATCAACTTTCACTTCATGTCGAGCAATATTCCTGCAGCTCCAGCCTTTGGTGTTTACATTTCACAACTTTTGAAGTACAATCGACCATGCTCTTTGTACTAAGAATTCAAAAAGCGTCATACGAGCCAAGAGTTGTTTGATAAGGTTATAACATTCAAGGCCTCAGTAAAGCTGAGAAAAGTGTAATGGTAGATATGGTAGACATTTCCAAATATGACACATCGGTGACGAAAATGATGCAATTACCAATTGTGACTTGTACCATATGTTCCCATGTTAGTAAACTATAGACTTGCCTCTGCATGTGTTTGGTGATGCGTTCCACCGATGGGGGAGGATATACTCACCTTATCACGAACACCTGGTATCATCACAATTTGATAGTGATTCATAAACACATGCGCATGATATTGTCAGAATCATACAATCGAGATTTCTGAATAAGTATGGAAAGGGTTTTGTCACTTTTATCTATTGTCTATGATACTTACGCCCTCGACTGTCAAACAAGATGATGACTTGTTCACCTGTACAGAGGGGAAATTGTCAACCTGTGGGTAGTTTGGTATTGAGAGGCATTGGGTTGACACATATGTCAACGCACGGTCTTACGACGTCTACATGCTGCAGATGTCACAACCTATTCTTCCTTTCGAGGCCCCGAGACATTTACTTCGGAGACGGCAATGAAAGAAAACTGTATAACGTTGGCAGCGACGTACTGGGCGCGACTACTTTACACAGACCAAAGTCGCTTTGCTCTTCATTGGGTTGATAGAATATAGTGTGTGTGAAGAGACGTAGATGGGAACGCCTGACACCTGGATGCATCAAATAGGTACATTCATATGAAGACGATGATGGATTTGGGACGCATTTGCGGTGATCAGAAAACGCGCCTTGTGAACATTAATAGCAACAAGAACGATCAAGGCTATAGAGATAAAGTTGTCCAGCTGCATTACCATTTTATGTTGACAGCCCTAGGAATCAATTGTGCAGCACGAATAAGCAAGACAACGAATTGTGCAGGACTACCTAAACAACAACGTGTAGGCTCTGCCATGGCCTGCTTGTTCAAAGGATATGAATCCAATAAAACTCTTTGTAGATCATTTGGACAGGTGGATAAGAGACCAGACACCACGCAAACAAAGTCCGTGAGAACTCTCTTCAGCAGAACGGTGGTGAATACCAGGTGACATCATACTTGCTGATGATGACCTTATTGACCTTATTGATTACAGTCATTTTGACAACGCTATTCGTCTTGGTTTTACTGTTACTTACATTCAACTCAGTGAGAAGTTTTTTTATGCCCATCAGTTTATGTTCATGGTAACGCCAGGTGTTTTTACATGTAGTTTTATGCTTTTAACTTTGCTAATCGTAATATATATGGTATTTCATAAACGATAAACATGTATATTAACTCACCTCAGACACATCCATCTGGACCAAGGTGTATGCTGTCGATGTTGTTGGTCACACATCAAGAGTGGTTGTATCTGATGGTGTAGTAGTTGATACGTCCCCACCCACAGTTATGGACGTTGCATATCTTGGGGACAACATGGTTTTAAACCCGTCCTTTGAAGAAGTCATTGGAACTAATTTGTCTGATACTGTTTGTTCCCCACTGCTATCGTGGAAGGCCGGGCCAAACTCCTGTATACGAACACTGACACCAGACGCCCCTAATGCCAAACACGGGAGAACGTTAGTTGCTGTAAGTGGTAGAATACAGCAGAATATTACTGGGCTTGCAGTTGGGAGAAAATACAAAGTAACTGTTCATGTTGGATATCCGGAGACTTTGACTGCTGACCACAAGGCTGTGGAAGGAAGTGTTACTATAGGTCGGGAGGTGTTCACGTTCAGCTTAGATCCACGTCTATGTAAAGGTGTTTGTAAGAAGAAGAAGCAGTCATCGGTATTATGGTACACCTACACATATCACATGACAGCTGATACCAAGGCCACGGGTCTCTGTATAGAAACAGTGTCCCGAAATATGGAAATTGTGTTGGATCATGTGACAGTTCAAGAGATTGAATATTCTGGAAACATGACCATGTTGGAGAAGGACAGCCATTTGGTGACTAAATCAGTGTTTTTATCCCATTGGTCGTCTGTGCATGCTTCGTGGCATTTTGAAGATCCATCGTCTCCGATCACAGAATATACATGGGCAGTAGGTAAGTCTAAGTCATTACTCAATTCTATGTGTTTTGAGCACAATACATTTTGAAGAACAAGACGCCTTTGGTGGCTATGTG
This sequence comes from Haliotis rufescens, assembly GCF_023055435.1. Lineage (NCBI taxonomy): Eukaryota > Metazoa > Mollusca > Gastropoda > Lepetellida > Haliotidae > Haliotis > Haliotis rufescens. Next base: position 3,151,194 of record NW_025964235.1, read on the forward strand.
AAATTATGTTTTAATCGGAATAACATATTTGTGGTTTTAAGCTTGATGAAATCTTTATGTTTGATATTGGAATCAGGTGATAACTTCATTCAACTTTTTATTTATAGTACCATCGCGACTCTGGATTTTCTGGTTTATCGAGCACTTGATGGTCTGGTTTGTTTACAAGCTGACGTCGCATGGCAGGAGTACAACTGTACTGCGTTAGGCATTTATATTTTTTATGCAAATTGGATGAACGGCGGATGCTAGCGGTAGGGCAGACATGCTTGCTCTTGTCGCGAGCACTGTTTTTCAGTGGTTCATTCATTTATTTCCACAGCTATTTTGCCCTTTATGTTAAGTGGAAATGTTTCGACAGAAAATCTTGCATTAACGCTTTGTATTATATTTAGGTACAACCTCTGGAGGAACTCAATTGCAGGGCTTTAAGAGTGTCCGCAGAAATGCACACGGAACTCTTTCTGGTCTGAGGCTGTCACACAAACAGAAACTGTTCCTGACCATCACAGCCAGGAATGCTGCTGGTCTCACCACTGTCTCCCACCCTGACCCCATCACTGCCGACATGACTCCTCCGACGTTTGCACACATCAATGATGGAGAAGGTGTGTATTAGTCCATGAGCCAAGACCAAAATTTCACTTATCGGTACCACTCAGAGTGGCAAATTCTAGTTGCAATTTTTCACATTCTATATATGTCTAGTTTATGTTTTGATATGATAACCATCGCAGATTGGTAGCTTATTAGTACTTTTAACCCATTAAGGAAAACAGCCATAAACACGTATTTTGTTAATGTAATTTACTCTGACAATGAAACGATTACATACAGAATAAAAACATCATAGAGACCATGGTTAATCTCTTGGGCACACAATCAGAACACTAGTAGCTTTGAAAATTGACTTGAAAATTGAATTATATGTGTCCATAGTTGAGTAACTTGGCCTAATCACCGTCAAGCTCATCATCAGAGTCTGACAAATCTGAAAGCTCCAACTGTGGTTCATCCTCCTTGGCTTGGTTGGTGCAGGTTTATAGCTTACACATATCTGTGCACTTCAAGCCATTGGTGAGGCAAGAACAATCTGGCAGCTTGCATGAGGGGACACATTTGCAGGAGAGCAGCTGGAGAACGGCATCTGGTGCAGGTGAACCACGCATCTACTGAATTGTCAGCTTTCCGTCCTCATCTGTTGTCCAACCACACTCCTTGGGGCTTGGGACAATGGGCTGGGTCTGCAGACATCACCTCCAGAAGGTAGCCTGGTAGTTGGCACGGAGAGCATGCATGAACCAGCAGTCTTTACAAGGTGACAGTTGGCTTGACTCCACCTCTCCTCGTCTGGCACAGAAGAGTTGGTGTCTGAGTCTGTTCACCTCGGTCGTCTGGGCAGAAGGCAGGTACATTTGCAGGTGATCTTCTGCAGCCCCTGGAACAATTCCGTTGATACCTCCCATGAACGACCAAGTTCACTGAAGGCCTCCTGGTAGGTCTTGTCTGACTTAATCCTCTTCAACGTTGATATCTTCCCCCGGCCAGCAAAGGCACTGATTGTATCACAGCCCGTGAACGCATGCATGCCGACGAGTGCATTACAGACATCATCTCCCACTGCCTGGTGTAGCTTCCGGGTGTCTATGTACCTTATGCCGCTCTTCGTCCAACATTTCTGGAATATACGGCACGCGATACTGCTGCTGACGCCGAGGGTCAAGACCAAGACATCAGTATCATCAGCAGTGATGACTACACTCTTGTAGCCATGCTCCGCTGCATGCAGAGCATGGAGCAGAAGGCGGGTGTCGGCTTCTGCTTGAGAAGACTTCAACTCTCCAGCCTCCTCCCACTCTTCTTTGGTCATCTTATAGCAGATGTCTTCGCAGGTAACATACAGTACCTTGTTCTCGAGTTTCTCTCTTTGTCTTGCTTTCTTCCATTCTTCCACCAGGAACTTGATCAATCTTGTCTTGTTAGACGAGCTGCTCAGGAACTTTCTCCATTGCTGAATATTGTGACCAGATGCAATGTTTCTGAATTGGATTCCTGTGTCTGACCCCCTGTTACATTGTTCTGTGTCTTTAATGGACGTCTCCTTGTACACGTCAAAGACGACATCGATGCATTGGCTCTTCTTGCCTTCATGCAAAACAAGGGACAAGGCTGATTCTGTCAGCTGTTCGAAAGTTTTCTCATTACCGTTCAACTTCTGGATGAAGCTCATTCCATCTATTACAGTTGCGGATGGATCTGGGAAATCTTCTGCTGGGGAAACTGTCTTCTCCAATTCCCTGGCCAGGGCTGCTTTGTTCGTCTTGTGGAGGGACCCATCTCCATTGGCGAGGGCCCATGGCAGAGGCCCCAGAGGATGAGCCAGTAACACATGCATCTGCAGTTTTCGACTCTCAGCTACAAGGATCATCTGACCAAATAATTTCCTGTCAGTTTTCAGGACCACTTTTTTGGCACGGCCTTTGCTGCGGGACTTCTTCCTGATGTCTGAGAAAGTTTTCAGATTCTTCTTTTGCATCCTGGCGTGGAACGGTACAGATGGGTCAGATGCTTCTAAGCGTTCTTGTGTGAAGGTCTGGTTTGCATCTTCTCCTATCTTGCGAGCCCCGAGAAGGTCTTTGGCCACTTCTTCCGGCGCAGCAGTAGCATTCGACAGACTGACAAGGTCTCCTTGGTCAGTGTTGAAAGGATTCAACCAGCTCGCCTCCATCAGCTGAACGAGGGATTGGATGTCAGCTTCGTCTCATCTGATCCTAGGGAGCTGCAGATCAGGATGACTCAAGCAGTCATGTTGCCCTATATGGACCATACCCCTCAGCTGCTTTAGATAGGTGCTCCGGTACTCTGTTGGGATTTGGGTAGGGATTTGGGTTTGGGCTGGGATTTGGGTTTGTGCTGGGGTTTGTGCTGGGGTTTGTGCTTGGGTTTGTGCTGGGGTTTGGGATTTTGGCTGGGATTTTGGATCGGGCTGGGGTTTGGGTTTTGGCTGGGATTTCGGTTTGGACTGGGGTTTGGGCTGGCGTTTGGACTTGGGTTTAGGTTTTGGCTGGGATTTGGGTTTGGGCTGGGGTTTGGGCTGGGGTTTGGGTTTCGGTCTGGGATTTGGGTTTTGGCTGGGGTTTGGGTTTAGACTGGGGTTTGGGTTAGGGCTGGGGTTTCGGTTTGGGTTTCGACTTGGATTTGGGATTAGGCTTGGGTTTGGGTTTTGGCTGGGGTTTGGGCTTGGGGTTGTATTTGGGATTGGGCTTGGGTTTGGGTTAGGGCTGGGGTTTGGGTTTGGGTTTGGGCTGGGGTTTGGGCTGGGGTTTGGACTTGGGTTTGGGTTTGGTTTTGGGCTGGGATTTGGGTTTGGACTGGGGTTTGGACTTGGGTTTGGACTTGGGTTTGGACTTGGGTTTTGGTTTGGGCTGGGGATTTGGACTTGGGTTTTGTTTTGGGCTGGGATTTGGGTTTGGACTGGGGTTTGGGCTGGGGTTTGGGTTAGGGCTGGGATTTGGGATTGGGCTGGGGTTTGGTTTTGGGTTTGGGTTTGGGCTGGGATTTGGGTTTGGGTTTAGGTTTGGGCTGGGGTTTGGGTTTGGGCTGGGGTTCGAGGTTTGGGCTGGGGTTTGGGTTAGGGCTTGGGTTTGGGTTAGGGTTGGGGTTTGGGTTTGGGCTGGGGTTTGGGTTTGGACTGGGGTTTGGGTTGGGTTTGGGATGGGATTTGGGTTTGGACTGGGGTTTGGGTTAGTGCGGGGGTTTGAGTTTGAACTGGGGTTTAAGTTTGAGCTGGGATTGATGTTTGGGTTTTGGCTGGGGTTTGGGTTTGGGTTTGGTCTGAGGTTTAGTTTTGGGATGGGGTTCCGGTGTGTGATGCGGAGACACAGGTGTGGTTCAGGTGTTCATACAGCCCCCTGCACACAACAGAAATCGAAAAGGTATTTGCCTTAAAAGGAATCCTGTAATTGTCAGATGTTTATTTGTTTCTTTTAGTATACTATTATCTTAGCCTACTGATATGACTCACACACACACACACACACACACACACACACACACACACACACACACACACACACACACACACACACACACATGGATATATCCATTTACCTCTTTCTTCTCTCAGGTTCTGATATTGACTTCGTAAAGGTTGGAGATGTGTACGTCAATTGGAATGTACAAGACGAAGAGTCACATATACATCATTGTGATTGGAGCATTGGTATGTTACTTAAATTTGAAAGTCTCTTTATCTCCTTTGAATACATAAACGATTAACCTATTATTTATAATTCTTCTTTTGGAGAGGCATCTAACTATATGCTGGAATATTTCTTAAAATGCGTTTAGTCATTCATCTGGATTATGTGCAAGTTGCATGATATACGTCATATACTTTCAGGATGTAATAAACTACTGTATGTTATATATTGTACACGTTATACATACATGATATAATCAACTATTGTGTGTTACATGATATACACGATAAACCTATATAATATTATCAACAAGTGTATGTTACATGACGTACACCATATAAGTACATAATATAATCAATTACTGGTGTTGCATGATGAAGCGGCCATAAAATCTCCGAGTCCCGTTATGGGATTCCAACCACGGACCTTCTAATCCGAGGTCTGATACGATGACATGCATCAACAAAGCCTCTTACGACATACATGGTATCCTGTGTTACGTCATATGTGTGATATACATACACAATATCCTCATCTACGATGTGTGACGTGATATGTGTGATATGCATACATGATATCCTAAACTAATGTGTGTTATGTGACATGTGGGATATACATACACGATATCCACAGCTACTGCGTGTTATGTGACATGTGTGATATACATACACGATATCCACAGCTACTGCGTGTTACATGATATGGGTGATATACATACACGATATCCACAGCTACTGCGTGTTATGTGACATGTGTGATATACATACACGATATCCACAGCTACTGCGTGTTATGTGACATGTGAGATATACATACACGATATCCACAGCTACTGCATGTTATGTGACATGTGTGATATACATACACGATATCCACAGCTACTGCGTGTTATGTGACATGTGTGATATACATACACGCTATCCACAGCTACTGCGTGTTATGTGACATGTGTGATATACATACACGATATCCACAGCTACTGCGTGTTACATGATATGTGTGATATACATACACGATATCCACAGCTACTGCGTGTTACGTGACATGTATGATATACATACACGATATCCACAGCTACTGCGTGTTACGTGACATGTATGATATACATACACGATATCCACAGCTACTGCGTGTTATGTGACATGTGTGATATACATACACGCTATCCACAGCTACTGCGTGTTATGTGACATGTGTGATATACATACACGATATCAACAGCTACTGCGTGTTACATGATATGTGAGATATACATACACGATATCCACAGCTAATGCGTGTAACGTGACATGTATGATAAACATACACGATATCCACAGCTACTGCGTGTTACGTGACATGTATGATATACATACACGCTATCCACAGCTACTGCGTGTTATGTGACATGTGTGATATACATACACGATATCCACAGCTACTGCGTGTTATGTGACATGTGTGATATACATACACGATATCCACAGCTACTGCATGTTATGTGACATGTGTGATATACATACACGATATCCACAGCTACTGCGTGTTATGTGACATGTGTGATATACATACACGCTATCCACAGCTACTGCGTGTTATGTGACATGTGTGATATACATACACGATATCCACAGCTACTGCGTGTTACATGATATGTGTGATATACATACACGATATCCACAGCTAATGCGTATTACGTGACATGTATGATATACATACACGATATCCACAGCTACTGCGTGTTACGTGACATGTATGATATACATACACGATATCCACAGCTACTGCGTGTTATGTGCCTGTGATATACATACACCCTATCCACAGCTACTGCGTGTTATGTGACATGTGTGATATACATACACGATATCCACAGCTACTGCGTGTAACTTGATATGTGTGATATACATACGTGATATCCTAAACCGATGTGTGTTATGTGACATGTGTGATATACATACACGATATCCACAGCTACTGCGTGTTACGTGATATGTGTGATATACATACATGATATCCTAAACTAATGTGTGTTACGTGACATGTGTGATATACATACACGATATCCACAGCTACTGCATGTTACTTGATATGTGTGATATACATACATGATATCCTAAACTAATGTGTGTTACGTGACATGTGTGATATACATACACGAGATCCACAGCTACTGCGTGTTACTTGATATGTGTGATATACATACATGATATCCTAAACTAATGTGTGTTACGTGACATGTGTGATATACATACACGATATCCACAGCTACTGCGTGTTATGTGACATGTGTGATATACATACATGATATCCACAGCTACTGCGTGTTACGTGATATGTGTGATATACATACATGATATCCTAAACTAATGTGTGTTATGTGACATGTGTGATATACATAAACGATATCCACAGCTACTGCGTGTTACGTGATATGTGTGATATACATACATGATATCCTAAACTATTGTGTGTTACGTGACATGTGTGATATACATACACGATATCCACAGCTACTGCGTGTTATTTGATATGTGTGATATACATACATGATATCCTAAACTAATGTGTGTTACGTGACATGTGTGATATACATACACGATATCCACAGCTACTGCGTGTTACGTGACATGTGTGATATACATACACGATATCCACAGCTACTGCGAGTTACGTGATATGTGTGATATACATACACGATATCCTAAACTAATGTGTGTAACGTGACATGTGTGATATACATACATGATATCCACATCTACTGCGTGTTACGTAACATGTGTGATATACATACACAATATCCACAGCTACGATGTGTTACGTGACATGTGTGATATGCATACACAATATCCACAGCTACGATGTGTTACGTGATATGTGTGATATACATACATGATATCCTAAACTAATGTCTGTTACGTGACATGTGTGATATACATACACGATATCCACAGCTACTGCGTGTTATGTGACATGTGTGATATACATACACGCTATCCACAGCTACTGCGTGTTATGTGACATGTGTGATATACATACACGCTATCCACAGCTACTGCGTGTTATGTGACATGTGTGATATACATACACGATATCCACAGCTACTGCGTGTTATGTGACATGTGTGATATACATACACGCTATCCACAGCTACTGCGTGTTATGTGACATGTGTGATATACATACACGATATCCACAGCTACTGCGTGTTATGTGACATGTGTGATATACATACACGATATCCACAGCTACTGCGTGTTATGTGACATGTGTGATATACATACACGATATCCACAGCTACTGCGTGTTACATGATATGTGTGATATACATACACGATATCCACAGCTACTGCGTGTTATGTGACATGTGTGATATACATACACGATATCCACAGCTACTGCGTGTTAGGTGACATGTGTGATATACATACACGATATCCACAGCTACTGCGTGTTACGTGATAGGTGTGATATACATACATGATATCCTAAACTAATGTGTGTTACGTGACATGTGAGATATACATACACAATATCCACAGCTACTGCGTGTTACTTGATATGTGTGATATACATACATGATATCCTAAACTAATGTGTGTTACGTGACATGTGTGATATACATACACGATATCCACAGCTACTGCGTGTTACTTGATATGTGTGATATACATACATGATATCCTAAACTAATGTGTGTTACGTGACATGTGTGATATACATACACGATATCCACAGCTACTGTGTGTTACGTGATATGTGTGATATACATACATGATATCCTAAACTATTGTGTGTTACGTGACATGTGTGATACACATACACGATATCCACAGCTACTGCGTGTTACTTGATATGTGTGATATACAAACATGATATCCTAAACTAATGTGTGTTACGTGACATGTGTGATATACATACACGATATCCACAGCTACTGCGTGTTACGTGACATGTGTGATATACATACACGATATCCACAGCTACTGCGAGTTACGTGATATGTGTGATATACATACACGATATCCTAAACTAATGTGTGTTACGTGACATGTGTGATATACATACATGATATCCACAGCTACTGCGTGTTATGTAACATGTGTGATATACATACACAATATCCTCAGCTACGATGTGTTACGTGATAGGTGTGATATGCATACATGATATCCTCGGCTACGATGTGTTACGTGACATGTGTGATATGCATACACAATATCCACAGCTACGATGTGTTACGTGACATGTGTGATATGCATACACAATATCCACAGCTACGATGTGTTACGTGATATGTGTGATATACATACATGATATCCTAAACTAATGTCTGTTACGTGACATGTGTGATATACATACACGATATCCACAGCTACTGCGTGTTATGTGACGTGTGTGATATACATACACGATATCCACAGCTACTGCGTGTTATGTGACATGTGTGATATACATACACGATATCCACAGCTACTGCGTGTTATGTGACATGTGTGATATACATACACGATATCCACAGCTACTGCGTGTTACGTGACATGTATGATATACATACACGATATCCACAGCTACTGCGTGTTATGTGACATGTGTGATATACATACACGCTATCCACAGCTACTGCGTGTTATGTGACATGTGTGATATACATACACGATATCCACAGCTACTGCGTGTTATGTGACATGTGTGATATACATACACGCTATCCACAGCTACTGCGTGTTATGTGACATGTGTGATATACATACATGATATCCACAGCTACTGCGTGTTACATGATATGTGTGATATACATACACGATATCCACAGCTAATGCGTGTTACGTGACATGTATGATATACATACACGATATCCACAGCAACTGCGTGTTATGTAACATGTGTGATATACATACACGATATCCACAGCTACTGCGTGTTACCTGATATGTGTGATATACATACATGATATCCTAAACCAATGTGTGTTATGTGACATGTGTGATATACATACACGATATCCACAGCTACTGCGTGTTACATGATATGTGTGATATACATACATGATATCCTAAACTAATGTGTGTTACGTGACATGTGTGATATACATACACGATATCCACAGCTACTGCATGTTACTTGATATTTGTGATATACATACATGATATCCTAAACTAATGTGTGTTATGTGACATGTGTGATATACATACACGATATCCACAGCTACTGCGTGTTACTTGATATGTGTGATATACAAACATGATATCCTAAACTAATGTGTGTTACGTGACATGTGTGATATACATACACGATATCCACAGCTACTGTGTGTTATGTGACATGTGTGATATACATACAGGACATCCACAGCTACTGCGTGTTACCTGATATGTGTGATTTACATACATGATATCCTAAACAAATGTGTGTTATGTGACATGTGTGATATACATACACGATATCCACAGCTACTGCGTGTTACGTGATATGTGTGATATACATACATGATATCCTAAACTATTGTGTGTTATGTGACATGTGTGATATACATACACGATATCCACAGCTACCGCGTGTTACTTGATATGTGTGATATACATACATGATATCCTAAACTAATGTGTGTTACGTGACGTGTGATATACATACACGATATCCACAGCTACTGCGTGTTACGTGACATGTGTGATATACATACACGATATCCACAGCTACTGGGTGTTACGTGATATGTGTGATATACATACACGATATCCACAGCTACTACGTGTTACGTGATATGTGTGATATACATACATGATATCCTGAATTATGTGTGTGTGAGTTGGGTATAACGCTGCTTTTAACAGTATTCCAGCCATATCACGGCGTGTCAGCTTAATGTGGGAGGAATGCCCGAAGTGATGCAGGTCTCAAACGTTTACCACTTCGGTGGAACCCACGGGCACGGGTATGGTGCTGACAAATCTAGAAACATAATCGGGGCGAACCGGAATTCGATCCCAAAATCATAGGTTTCGTGCGTGCCCAAGCGACGTACCTCTGCACAGCGAATCGCGGCGCCTGAGGCCACTGGTCCACCCGTGCTCCCATATCCTGAGTTACGTGATATGTGTGATATACATACATGATATCCCCAGGTACTCTGTATTACTTGATACGTGTGATATAGATTAATGATACACTCAACTAATGTGTGTTATGTGTGTCATGTAGATATTTGATATACTGAATTGTTGTGTGCTACGTCATTTATGTCTTCTAGATATATGAAATACTGAACTATTGTGTTACATGATATCTTGCATATAGATATATGAAATACTGAACTTTTGTGTGTTACGTGATTTATGTCTTTTAGATATATGAAATACTGAACTATTGTGTGTTACGTGATATCTGTCATATAGATATATGAAAAACTGAATTATTGTGTGTTACGTGATTTATGTCTTCTATATATATATGAAATACTGAACTATTGTGTGTTACGTGATTTATGTCTTTTAGATATATGATATACTGAACTGTTGTGTGCTACGTGATTTATGACTTCTAGATATATGAAATACTGAACTATTGTGTGTTACGTGATTTTTGTCTTTTAGATATATGAAATACTGAACTATTTTGTGTTACGTGATTTATGTCTTTTAGATATATGAAATACTGAACTATTGTGTGTTACGTGATATATGTCATATAGATATATGAAATACTGAACTATTGTGTGTTACGTGATTTATGTCTTCTATATATATATGAAATACTGAACTATTGTGTGTTACGTGATTTATGTCTTTTAGATATATGAAATACTGAACTATTGTGTGTTACGTGATATATGTCATATAGATATATGAAATGCTGAACTATTGTGTGTTACGTGATTTATGTCTTCTATATATATATGATATACTGAACTGTTGTGTGCTACGTGATTAATGTCTTCTAGATATATGAAATACTGAACTATTGTGTGTTACGTGATTTTTGTCTTTTAGATATATGAAATACTGAACTATTTTGTGTTACGTGATTTATGTCTTTTAGATATATGAAATACTGAACTATTGTGTGTTACGTGATATATGTCATATAGATATATGAAATACTGAACTATTGTGTGTTACGTGATATATGCCATATAGATATATGAAATACTGAACTGTTGTGTGTCACGTGATATATGTCGTATAGATATATGATATACTCAGGTATTGTGTGTTACGTGATATATGCCATATAGATATATGAAATACTGAACTGTTGTGTGTCACGTGATATATGTCGTATAGATATATGATATACTCAGGTATTGTGTGTTACGTGATATATGTCATATAGATATATGAAATACTGAACTGTTGTGTGTCACGTGATATATGTCGTATAGATATATGATATACTCAGGTATTGTGTGTTACGTGATATATGTAATATACATACAGGAGATAATCAACTAATATGTGTTACAGGGTCGACAACAGGGGGAAGCGATATTAAAACGTTTGAGATTGTCCATGAAGGTGAGACTTCAGCAAAGTTTAACTTAGCGGATATATCGACAAGTGTGAGAGTCTTCTCAACAGTCCGATGTTTCAACAAGGTTGGATTGATGGCAACAGCTACTACTGACGGCGTTACTGTCATGAGGGACACAACATCGCCTACGACAGCTGTTGTTGAACTTCTGACAGGCTTCTCGCTACCCTCTGTATCCAGGATCTGTCAGAGGAGTAAGAGCGTCAAAGTGCATTGGCGAAGGGAGGATATTCAAAAAACTGTGGTAGGTTCTGGTCGTCTGACTAACTGGATGCAACAGCTGAATATATGTTATGAGTGAGTGAGTGAGTGAGTGAGTCAATGAGTGCGACTTGGCTGACCGCATGTCGTCATTTTCGATGGTGTGGATTGTTGCTCAGTCAGTGGTTTGTCGGACCCAGATTAGATTGGTTATTTGATAACGTAAACAAACAGGAATACTGCTGACTGCCGCGTTTATCAACAATTGCACACTCCTCTTGTACACCCTCCAGATCAAAGTTACAGACGAGTCTACCACGTATCTGGCCAATGTGGACAATTCGTTTGAGTTCGTCACATTCTCTGGCTTGCATTTCAAGAACATGACTACATATCATGCAGAGGTGTACCCTGACAGCATCATTGGAGCTGAACCAGCCGTTACACGTCTTACCTTCACATACCATGAGCATCCGCCGGCTTTAGCAGGTTCGTAAACACAACACGACGTCAGCAGCTTCCGCATAAGAAAATAAGACAACATACACTTTTGTGGATACTATCTTCTGGTTCATAAAGTTGTTTGTTTTCTTATGTACTCACCTATTTCTAGAATGACAATCAGCCTGTTAGTTCTCAGCACGGCGAAGCATAAAACGTGACTCGTCAGTAAACCAAACTTGTCTCCATGCAATTGTGGCCACGCTCTGTGACCATGACATCGTTGACGTCCCTGTCGACGATGCAGGTCCGTCAAAATGATACCTCGAACTGGTTGTCCAGCGCGAATACCTTCAGAGCATGAGCGGTTCCTCACTGTCTGGGCTGATTTCCTTCGCAATCCTGGTATTGCCGTAGTTCTCCATATCACGAGTAATCACGCCATTAGTAACATAATGATATAGACATGGGTAGTGCAAAGCATAGAAAAAGATGCGCAGTGGACATTTCAAAAGTGAACGAATATTGTTTAAGTTGAAGTTTTGTAACCTTAAACAATAATAATTGCTGCTTTCTAAATGTCAAAAGTTTGAAAGATGACTGTTAAAATGCTATTGAGGTCTAAGTGTTGATAATATTTGCAAGTAGTCGTCAGGAGAAATAGACATAAAACAATTGAGTTTTCATTTGTTGTAGACGGTGCTAAACTGAAACTGTCCAGAGAAGGTAATAAAGCGATTCTAAAATGGGCAGGTGTGTTTCTCTCTGACTGGAATCGGTTTCACTACGAAGTCAGTATTGGAAGCACAGAAGGTTGCACCGACATCCTCGAGAGGGTTGTGACGAACGACACACAGATTGCACTGACGCTTAAAGACCAGGATAAAGTTGTCTCTGTCCATGGAACAGTCACTGCCACTGACCCATGTGGTTATTTCACTCATTTTACCCAAACCGTTACCATCAAGTGATCTCATAAATTACATGGATACAAAATATCATGTTTTGATGTAATTTCTTTTCAGACGATTATCGTGATTAAATCATAATGTATACTAAACAGTGTCACATTCTTATTATTTTGAAGAGCAGTTTTAGCTTCTATCATATCTAAATAGTATACTCTGCAAAACAAGAAACGTAAAAGTGATGTTTGGATGTAACTTTTATATATCAACAGATGGTAATCGATTGTTCAAAAACGGCATACATCATTGTGATTGACTCAGATCCCATATTGCACACACAGAACAGTAGATTTCCAAGTAAAGGTCATCGGTTCTCAATATCTTGTATGGCCACCATAGATAACACATCCGACTATCATCGTCGTCCCATGGAAGGAATCAGATACCGAATTGTGACCCGTCACTAAACCAAACTTGGCCTTATTCTGTGACCATGACACCTTTCACATCACAGCCGAGGATGCAGATCCGTCAATGACACCTAGAACTGGTCGTCTAGCGATTCATCACTGTCTGGGCTGATATCCTACGCATTCATGGTATTGCCGTAGTTGTAGAGGTGGCCACGGTGGTTCTTTCACGCAAGTGGCGTAGCCGTATGAATATTTCGTGTGCTCTAGTAGTGATACGTGGTCGGCCGGATCTAAGAAGGTCACGTGTTGCTCGTTGTCTATATATCTACTCATACGACTCTTGCTCAAAAGTAGTTTGATCAAGGTTACAACATTCAAACAAAAACAACAAAACCCTTTCCATATTCATAAGAAATATCTTCACACGTCAGCTATAAAACTTTACTGGGACCTTGAATGTTGTAACCTTCATCAAACAAAGTCTGAGAAATAATTGTATGATGCTCTTTGAAATCTTTGAAAAAAACAAACATGCTCGATTGTACCTGAAACGTTGTGAGATGCAGACGCCAAGGGCTGGAATTGCAGGACCTTTGTTCGACATAAAGGGAAGATAGACCATGGGAACTGTAGACACACCAATGATGTATGAATGACAGCAGTTAACCAAACAACCTGGGTTTGTTCCGCCCATCAGTCAAAGCCAATATTTACACTTCACTCAACTATAGGCATTGATACCCTAGCATAAAAAACCTACCTGTATAATTTCAAATAAAAGCCATTACTGTTTTATTTGAGAAGACAACACTTATATACACATGCACAAAAGTTAAGCGCCACCCACCATATTTGTGAGCTGTTACTTTTGGCACTTAATGATGACTATTATAACGAAATGTACGATTGTTATAAGCCGAATATGTAAACCTCATGTGATGCAAAAGTTGTCCCAAAGCACGTTTATCTTGTGTTCCAAAAGAATATGAGTAGAAAGGAATTTTACCGAAGACCAGAAATTGAAGGATTAGAAAACATTGCAAGACAGAAACGTCAGCAACGTGTGTATGATCCACGGACATTGGCCACAGCTTCAACCCTACGCCTCATACTCATTACATGTCGTTGAATGCTTCTCTGAGGCAAACGGATTCATTCTTCATAAAGTCCAGCGATATTTTGACCAATGGATCCTTCTCCAGTTGGCCAAGTTCCATCGACTACGGGCACGACACCATATCAGACTATTCTGCATGTGCCTCTCAGTCAGTTGAGGACGTTTTACTGGTCTTCTGGCGTTATAACCAGCCGCTCTGAGGCGACGCTTTACGGTCATCGTCGAGAGTCTCTGATGGGTAATCCACTGCAGTCTTAAATCTGTTGAAGTGGCAAATGGATTTCGTCTGACTATCCTGAAAAGACGTCTATCCTCTCTGTTAGAGGTCTTTCTTGGCCTACCAGACCTATGCCTGTCATTGACATCATTGGTTTGACCATGTTTGACAATCAAACGAGTTATAACACTGTGATGACGACCCATTTGTCTTGCAATGGCCCTGCATGACATGCCAGCATTTTTCATGCCTATCGCTTGCCATCTTTCAGCGTTCGTTAACTTTCTCCTCACCATGGCTGATTTTCAACCTCTATTGAAAGGGGAATCTCGCACAGGAGCAAAATGCAACCACGTGTCTGAAACTTGAATTTCACTATTTATAGGGTAGGGGAACTGCAGCAACACGTAAATCACGCTTTCTTTGTGGTATCTGGACAAATTTGGGTTCATGAAACTATGGAAGCCTAATTCAGTCATACATCATCATATTTCGTATTTCTGATTCCCACACGTGAAATCAAGAGACTATGAAAATGGTGGCGCTTAACTTTTGTGCATGTGTATATGTCCAAAACTGCGTATTGAAAGGATTATGCACTTTCGAAAGCAAAACATAAAAAGCCATAATTATGTTGTGTGCCGTATTAATTCCCTATTGCAGGTATGGAAATCTACTACTTCTCTGAACCTAGAAACACCTTATACATGTGGTCGTGAATAATATGATATATAACGTCAACGTTAGAGATTAATCAGTATCAATTATCTGCGGAAACAGAGTGCACTGGGTGAAATGGTAAAAAATATGAATATGAAAATGGTCCACTTCAGTGACAACCCCAGGTGTTCGTGAAAAGGGTACATCTGTTCCGCTCTACGGGTAGCACCCGCTACTCACAAAATGTTTGCATGAAATGTGTTTGTTGCCTAACGCAGCACAGCAGTGTTCCTGCCGGGAAAATAAAATAAAGCAATAACGGTGCCGAAACAGATACTGACATTCTAAAATTTCAACCTGAAAATAATATTATTTTCTCGAATAACTCGACAGCAAGTATTAATGTTATTGCTGAGGGAGTTAGAATCGTCTGAATAGTTACCTCAGCCACAGAACAGAAAGACGTCATCCATCAGTCCAATTATGCTGGTTTGTTCGTTGTTTAATGTCGTACTCAGCGATATTCCAGCTATACGATGGTGGTCTTGGAATAGTCGACTCCAGACAATCCAGTGATCCATATTTTGAGCAACGACGAACGGAATCTGTTTACATTGACACGCTATCAATATTGTCAACGAGCCCGGACACCTGCTCCGTGGTGACCCGCATGCTGCTGGGGGTCTAACCCCACATACCCACTGGGTCCATTAGTCAGTATCACAGTGAAAGGGAAGTGAAACAGGGGATTCAGCAGCAATTGGAATCTCATAGTAAAAGAAAGAAGGAAGAAATGTATTTTAGAACGGTGTAAAAGCGGGACTGAATCTTTGGTTTATTGAGTGTTGTTTAAGACAATAGAATGAGACCTTTAATCCCATGTTGCTATGATATACAACAAAGCCAATAGATCCACCGGACAGGTTTATTGATATCTTAATATAAAACATAAATAAATATAATTGACTTAAATACATTTCACGTTAACAGATTCATGGCGTAGATGTTCCAATCCCTAAATCTTGGCTAGCGAGCTACCATGACAAGCCGTCAGGTTCCAGAGTACCATGACACTCGTCAAGCTGTCAGGTTCCAGAGTACCATGACGCTCGTCAAGCTGTCAGGTTCCAGAGTACCATGACACTCGTCAAGCCGTCAGGTTCCAGAGTACCATGACACTCGTCAAGCTGTCAGGTTCCAGAGTACCATGACACTCGTCAAGCCGTCAGGTTCCAGAGTACCATGACACTCGTCAAGCTGTCAGGTTCCAGAGTACCATGACACTCGTCAAGCCGTCAGGTTCCAGAGTACCATGACACTCGTCAAGCTGTCAGGTTCCAGAGTACCATGACACTCGTCAAGCCGTCAGGTTCCAGAGTACCATGACACTCGTCAAGCTGTCAGGTTCCAGAGTACCATGATACTTTGGCCGACCCATTAGTAATTGCATCTTCATAAAAAATCGTACATCAGAGAAAGTATTAACACATGTACCTTAATCACAAAACCCTGGCAAATATACTATCAATATTATTTTAAAGGAAATGAAAAGAACCCATACCTTGTCACTTGTTAGTAAGGGACGGATAACATTTGCAGGACCGATCTCATCATTCTGAAAAATACCAACTGTTACGAATGTCAACAGCTTTGACAACCATACCATCAGGCTATGTAGTTATATGATACAGTAAGATCATCATAGAAATGTACCAATGTGAGACCTTTATGTTTACGTACCAATGTAATTCAACGGGATCATAGTGTCTGTGTACCAATGTAATTCAACGGGATCATTATGTTTATGTAGCAATGTAATTCAACGGGATCATTGTGTCTGTGTACCAATGTAATTCAACGGGATCATTATGTTTATGTAGCAATGTAATTCAACGGGATCATTATATTTATGTACCAATGTAATTCAACGGGATCATTGTGTCTGTGTACCAATGTAATTCAACGGGATCATTGTGTCTCTGTACCAATGTAATTCAACGGGATCATTGTGTCTGTGTACCAATGTAATTCAACGTGATGACTGAGTTTCGTCGAAGATAGAGTTGACAGTGTAACAGCTGATATTCTTGAATGTCCAATATCTAAAGAGGAAATTATTGACAGCATATCCAACCTTAAAGATAATAAGGCAGCTGGAAATGATAATATGATAGCAGAGTTTTTTAAACATTCCTCAGATATTTTAATACCATATTTGGAACTTATTTTTAATATCCTTTTAGAGAGATCATATTTTCCAGAGAATTGGACAGTTGGCATCATTGTTCCTCTTCACAAACAGGGCGCAACCAGCGATGTTAATAATTACAGAGGCATAACTCTCCTAAGTACATTCAGTAACATACACTGGCCAAAAAAAAGAATCGCATAACAGAATAATCAGTGTTTCATTACATGTTTAATGAAATAGGATTACACAATAAATAATGAACATACAACAACCAAATTTTACACAGGATGAGGCACATGTTTCTTACACTACAAACAGTCTTTTAATGTTCTAAGGGACGCCTGCGTCTGAGATTCCACTGTGCCAAAGTCAGTTCCGGGTGTTACCACCACGAGCATCGATCACAGCTCTACACCGCCTGGGCATGGACTGTATGAGTCGTCGAATCTGGCGTTTTGGAATCCTTCTCCACTCATCCTGCAATGCATGGTTCAGCTGTTGAACCGTCTGTGGTTGGGGCTGTCGGCGTCGTACACATCTGTCTAGCAGATCCCACAAATGTTCAATGGGGTTTATGTCAGGCGATTTGGAGGGCCATGGCAGCACAGTAACATTGTCGTGGGCAAGATATTCCATGGTAACACGTGCAGTATGCGGTCTTGCGTTGTCTTGCTGGAAAATCTCTCTTCTGACGTCAATGGCGGGAATAAGGTGACGTTGAAGGATTTCATAACGGTAGCGTACAGCATTTTAATTTCCAAATCTCATTAAAATCAGATATTAGTTCTCGCTACCGCTAAACAAAGATCTGAGGACATCCGATTACGGGTCATGTCAGAACGACCTTTCGTGAACTTCGACCGACCAATCAAATGTCCAACAGGAAGTCGAAATTAGCCAATCAGGAAGCAGCTTTCTCCAGTTTTATGGCACTGGTTTAAAATGGCGACTTCCATACCGGACAACGCTTTGGAAACTATTTTGACAAAGTTCGCGATTCCAAATCTGAAAACCGAACAAAAGAAAATTCTGGAGTGTCTTATAGATGGCCGAGATTGCATGGCAGTACTTCCCACGGGATATGGAAATGAATTATTCAAATAAAATAAAAAATTAAACAAAAATAAATAGCAGTCCTAAACAATAGAGCATTATAAGTGAGTAAAATGATTTGAAGACAGGAAAGGTACTTGTAATAATCATCTGTCTTTTGTTTTATCTTTATAGCGGCTAGTGCTGTGAGTGACCAACGTATTAGGGATGGAGAAATTGATATCATCTATGCCTCTCCAGAAGCCTTAATTGGTGATCCGGAGTGGAGATCGGCCATACAGAAGTTAAATATTTCATCTATTGTAGTGGATGAATTTCACACAATAGCCACATGGTAGGTTCACATGTAGGGCGAAATTAGTGTAATGCATCAACAATAATTTCTGTCATTGACAGACAGGTTTTCATCAATATAAATTAATAATACAGTATAATATCCTGAGGGCCATTGGAAGCAGATTTCCATTTTATCATGGTTTATGACCATTAACTGTGGATATATTTAAAAGAAAATTTCCTTTTCATTTTTTAACATTTTCATTTTCAAGGGAGAAGATACAGATGATTCTGGGAAGAAAGCCTTCAGAAAATGGTTTTCCTACATTGGGGAGCTACGCTCCCTCTTTCCTGATGCCAATGTTTTGGCCTTAAGTGCCACATGCACTCTAAAAATCAGGAAAAGAGTGAAAAAAGTTTTGAATTTGAAAGCAGATACAGTTGAAATTTCAGTAAGCCCTAACAAGCCAAACATTAAATTTGTCGTATCAAAGGTCCATACTTCTATTGAAATTGCAATGTGCTTGCTTGTGGATGGATTGAATACTAAACAGAAAGCTTTCCCCAGGACAATTATTTACTGCAGGACAACAAAAGATACCGCACGTTTATTTCAATACATCACCACCGAAATACCTGAATGTGTAGAGTTTGTTGACATGTACCATTCACTTACTCCCTCTGTGCAGAAGGATAAGATCATGGAAGGCCTAAGAAGTCCAACAGGTACCCTCCGATTGGTCATTGCCACAAGTGCACTTGGAATGGGTATTGACATTGTTTCATTTTACAGTGTAGTAGTGTTTAGCCTATCCGACACACTTGTTGACCTACTCCAGGAAATCGGGCGGGTTGGAAGAGATGGAAAACCGTCTGCAGCCCTACTATTGTAGAATTCTTACCATTTACGAAGTGTTGTGAAGGAAGTTAAAGAAATTACTATGTGTACAGGGTGCAGAAGAGAAGCCATCATGTCATCCTTCTTAAACCCTGAAGACATGGAGAAACTGAAGGAAACTACTCGAGTCCATGCATGTTGTGATGCTTGTGCAACACATTGTGCTTGTGGTGTGTGCACTTCTCTGCCGATTGAAGACATGTTTCATTCAATAGATGGTTGTCAGGACGCAAATGACAGTGCAGACAGTGACGTCACCGTCGATTACCTAAGCATTTCAGACTTTGATGATAGTTTTGACATTGATTTGTAACTGCATTGATACATCTGTATGTGTGTCTTATTGCCACGATTAAAATCAGATCTGACTGTTGCACTCTTCCAGTCTTTGGCAATCTAAACACTTTTAGCAGTCCGAATGAGGAATGAGAAATGTTTTGTTATGCTGCTTTTAGCAATATTACAGCAATATCACGCCATGGGGACACCAGGAATGGGTTTTAGCAGTAGGAGATCAGGACTCGTTAACATTTAAGAATATGTCTATTTTGTTGTTTGGTTTGTTTGTTTGTTGTTTAACGCCGCACTCAGCAATATTCCAGCTATATGACGGCTGTCTGTAATTAATCAAGTCTGGACCAGTCAG
The DNA here is from genome assembly GCF_023055435.1 of Haliotis rufescens. Lineage (NCBI taxonomy): Eukaryota > Metazoa > Mollusca > Gastropoda > Lepetellida > Haliotidae > Haliotis > Haliotis rufescens. The sequence continues at coordinate 3,171,926 of NW_025964235.1, forward strand.
TACTATTTTGTCGGGTGGTAGGGTAGTCCAGTGGTTAAAGCGATAGCTCATGACACCAAAGACCCGGGTTCGATTACATACATGGGTACAATGTGTCAAGCCAATTTCTGGTGTTCCCCGCCGTGATATTGCTGCAATATTGCTAAAAGTGGTGTGAAAACATTCTATGTATTTGTCTTCATTATTCGGCTTTCATATTTTCAGATTAGATAGCAAATAACAGTTTTATCTGATTCTGATTCAAAAATACCAAAACTTCTATGTATCATGCCAAGTGACATAAAGAGATTTAACACATGAACATTCACTTACTTTCATTTAATGTTGTGCTATTAAGGGTGTATATTATTCTCAAGTGACAACAGGAAACTTGTTACATATGGATGGAACAACATAAACCTGTTACGTTAACATCAGTCTACATAATCTGAAGGAGCACAGGGGTTGTGACAATAATCCACGATCACTTATATCAGAAGTGTTTTTTCTACCTATTCAGCCAATAGGTAACTGAAACAACAGTTTTTTTTGGTCAAAGTTCACACATGAATTGTTTTCTTTGGATACACAATAGAAACATAACATATCAATGCATTGAATGCAATACATGTTTTGTGTAATAAGAGCTGGTTATGTTCATTTTCATTTATAAGAAATAATAGTATCTTAGCCACTGACACGCAACACACCTACTAGCCTGGACATGTCTCCTTAACACCATTTTCATTAGATTTTAATGTTATCATGGACGATTATTAGCTGAGATAACTAGACCGAACAGAATTTTACTGGACTCTGGCTTCAGACTAGAGGATAAAGTTGCAGAATGGAATCACCACACCCTTACTCTGTAAGACATTAGCGTAGTAGGCATCTTGAGTATAGGGAAACTTCTGTTTTAAACAATGTGTAAATTTTCCACAAAATGTTTAGGCCACTGTAAACTACAATAAATACATATACTCATATCTTTATAATATACAGTCTCAATGTATCATCAGTTAGTGAAGAGTGATCTTTGTTTTGGAGTGATGACTTACAAAGCATGTCTATTATCCTTGAGTACCGGTATACAACAGTTAGTTATAATGCCATCATCATACCAACAAGTGTCAGTTAGCACATTTGCCCGAACCGCATATCTTGTTAAAAGTGTCGGTCTCTGAGTCTCCTAAATGGCACAGAAGGCTTGTGTCTGTGGACCATTGTTGACAGTCCATGAAAACACTTGTCAAAAGGGTCTCTTTCTGTCACAAGCTCCTTGCAGTGAAGGGTCCGCTGATTTTGTGGGTTCAGAGCATCAATTTCAATCAAATCCTTTGCTACTTTTGCAACATCTTCCTTGAAGGATGGCAAGTGGTGGAATCCTTTACTCTTCCGTACAACACACAAGGAATCGAAATGTCTGATTGAGTTTGTAAGATGGGGGTACTCCTTTGAATGGCGAATGATGCTCTCCTTTGTTTTGTACCCAGAACAGGCATTCTTGCTGTCTCTGTTTAACATCTCGATGAACTCATCTAGGGCAATATTGTTATTTCTGCCACCTTGCAAATTGATGAATCGGTTAGCAACAAACCTTTCTGTCTGCTCCTTGGGCAACAACCCTGAAGAGAGTGATGTTAAATGAATGGACCCAATACAGCACTTTACCTTGTTGGTTCTGTTGTAGATTGGCAGTTCATATTTTGCTGATCTCACTGACCTCTCGCCATCACCCATGTCCACAGCTGTGTCCAAGTTTTTGTGCAACAGCAAAAGTTTGAAAAGCATGAGGATGTAGCTGTGTAGTTCATCACCACCAGTACCTTTTGATTTTTTTAGGGGCTTTTCAATTCCAACATTATGGACTTTCTTTTCATGTGACATCAAAGATCCAACATATGCATATGATTTGTCACAAAAATGACAATGGATTCGGTCAGTGTCTTGGTCCAGATTTGCCAGCCAGGAGTTTTCTGGATGATCTTTGTCAGTAATCACTTCTCTTAGGTAATGAAATACATCCTGTGTGCTGTCGAAGAACCACTTCCTCAGAATTGTGCTGCAGATGTCGTTCAAACATCCGATCTTGTCCTCCTCTGACATGTCAGAAAAACCATCAGGTAATGGTATATCAGCATACAAATCCTCAATACCAAAATGTTGCAGGAAGAGGGCAAGGCATAAACTTTCCAATACTGTGTAATATAGTATCTTGTATGGTCGATAAGCATTCTTGACCTTGCCCTTGACGTTCCTTGCATTCAAGAGATTTCTGTAGTAATGCATAGTGCCTCTGTCATTGACACTTTTCGTGCTGTAGGTCATTTTGGTCACTGCCTAAAACCAACAAAACAAGGAAGCAATAACATACTGTTTACTTATATAAACTTATGACTTTTTTCGAACAATAATTAGCATATGAAACAAATGATATACATGAAATATTCACTAAATATTAGGTTAAAATCTTCAGGCATGGTTGAGATTGGCACCAAGTTTCTTCACTTGGTTGCTTCTACATGTTTGTATGCACTATATATTTTGTCCCTCCAATGTTATGCAATGACCTATTGTCAAAAAGGCTAGACAAGAATATTTCTCTGGTAAAAATGTAAACCAGATATGTAGAGATAAGTAAGAACACATATTTCCAGACAGAAACAAGATGATGCTGTCAATTATATATTGTGCCTAATATTTACCTCCAAAAAGTTCATTAGTCTGTTAAAGTCTTCTGTTTTGGAGATGAAACCTTCCAATTTCTCTTTTGCTGTTGGGGCATTTCTCATGGCATTTTGTGCCCCCTGCACTCTCTCATCTGTCAGCCTGTCCCCTGTCAATATAAACAAACGTATATTAACACACCGGACACAGCAATAGTTTGTATTCAATCTCATTAAAATCAGACCTCAGTTCTCGCTACCGCTAAACAAAGATCTGAGGACATCCCATTAGGGGTCACGTCAGAACGACCTTTCATCCGACCAATCAGAGCATCGTTTACCAGATTATGAAAGTGACAGTCGGAATGTGATTTCTAATCATGCAACCTCGAAAACTTTAACTCCGAACGATAGTTACGGGTTTAACGACTGAATCCATAGAATATAGACTATCTGTTAGCCATACCAGAATGTTCTTTTGTTTAGGTTTCAAATTTGTAATCGAGAATTTGTCAAAATACGTTTCGAAGCGTAGTCGCCAATTTGAAATTAGTGCCGTAAAGCACGAGAAAGCTGCCTTCTGATTGGTCATTCCATTGGTCGGTCAAAGTTCGCGCAAGGTCGGTCTGACGTGACCCGTAATGGGATGTCCTCAGATCTTTGTTTAGCGGTAGCGAGAACTGAGATCTGATTTTAATGAGATTGGTTTGTATTCAAACTTTATGTGCAGGACAGATGAAATATTTTTTTTTAAAGTATTTTTGGTTTTGTGAAATAATGTACCTGATAATTATTGAATAGTTTTGTTGATATACATTTGTAGTGATAATGAGATATTGCATTATGAGAGAGAGAGAGAGAGAGAGAGAGAGAGAGAGAGAGAGAGAGAGAGAGAGAGAGAGAGAGAGAGAGAGAGAGAGAGAGAGAGAGAGAGAGAGAGACGTACCTCCCAAGAAGACTGACTCCACTATATCACCATCTGACATTGGCACATACTTCTCCGGTGAGTTTGCCAGCAGGGTAATGAGTTCTTGTGTAAAGTTTTCATTACAGTCGAATAAACCCAGAGGATACTGCAAATTTCATTTACTTCATTAAACAACAAAAATCTATTCATTCAGTCTCATTAAACTCTTAACACAACAACACGAAATGATTACAAATATCTCTGACTTACACTGAATAGCTCTCGTCATTAAATAATATGATCACATTATTAAACCTGACCAAAATACCAAGTTATATCATACCTGAACTGTTTTGACACCAGCAGTGGCACTGTAAATGTGATGCAGGTGTTTGGGGTAGATAGCCTTGAAACATCTCTCCAGCTTTGGTATGTTGTTGACAACTGTTGTTGCAACTATGAATGTCAATTCTTTCATCAGCTGATCCTGTTCATCACAAGATGGAATGAAATGTGAAGCGTCCAGTTGTGTAGCATCAAGGACCTTACAAAAGCCAACAGCAGGTGATGGTATAACTCTGTCCACAACTGCATACATATTGAAAAGATGGAGCGAGACAGTCTTCCGATCAGATGTCCGATAAGAAGGGAGAATGTTCTTATCCCAGTTGTCTCCAACTAACTGGTCTCCTGCCAACTCATCAATTTCCTGTGTACTGTTTTCGGGTGTACACACATACGAAGCTGTGCTAGCCGTTCAATGTTCTGAAGTAAAAACAAATACACATGAATGAATGAATGAATGAATGAATGAATGAATGAATGAATGAATGAATGAATGAATGAATGAATGAATGAATGAATGAATGAATGAATGAATGAATGAATGAATGAATGAATGAATGAATGAATGAATGAATGAATGAATGAATGAATGAATGAATGAATGAATGAATGAATGAATGAATGAATGAATGAATGAATGAATGAATGAATGAATGAATGAATGAATGAATGAATGAATGAATGAATGAATGAATGAATGAATGAATGAATGAATGAATGAATGAATGAATGAATGAATGAATGAATGAATGAATGAATGAATGAATGAATGAATGAATGAATGAATGAATGAATGAATGAATGAATGAATGAATGAATGACATAAGAAGCTAAGAACGTTATTCTGCAATAGCTTCCTATCCCTTACCCAGTAGGCTTTTAACGATTTGGAAATACTGCCCTCGGGTGGTCCATCAAAACAACCAAATGTAGGCATAGGGATATCTGACTGTCCAGTTATAATGATGAAATATTAACAAAAATATTGTTGGGGCCAAAAACATGCATCCAAATAGATCTAACACCCAACAAATAAATTATGAGCAAAATATTAAAGCTCTCCTAAAGACCAGTACCTTTTGTGTACATCCACCATGCATCAGTACAAATGCAGTAGGATACTGCATTACGGACATTTCCCTGTTTCTGCCATGAAGAGAAACTGCAGCAGTCATCATAACATGTCTGAAGTGTTTGCTGCTGGAATCTGGATGGCTGTCACAAACTGCAGCCTCCAATAGTGCAAGAAAGCTAGGGCACTGGGTCTTGAGGTCCTTATGAAAGTCCTCCCAGGTGAAATGGAGAAGATTGTTATAGCTTTTATCTTGCATGACAGTACCAGAACCCCTCTGGCACAGCTCTTGGCACTCGTCTTTAACAACCTTGGCACTGGCTTCAATAATTGCTCCTGGCTTAGCACTCCTTATTTGATCCGCCACAACTTTCTCCACATTGCTCCCTCGTGCAATTGTCATGCACATTCTCTTGTGTGTGTCATCCGTAAGTATGGTGGTCTTCTTCCCACTCGGATACCACACAGGCACCTAAATAAAGAACAAACATATACAGAATGAATGTAATGTTGTCCACTCCATAGCGACACCCTAATTACATACTCAACACAAATAGTTAGGGACCATGAATATGTTTTTATGAAATTGTGTGCTCAGTCTTTACTACACACATCTATCCAAGATTCCTTCATTTGTTTGTTCAGTGTATAACTGCTCATATTCTCATGCCTGATCTCAAGTTATTCATATGTTTAAGATTTGCTGTAAATACAAACAGTGAAAATGTCAGATTATCAGATTGATTGATAAACAAGTTAAGGAAACCACTTTTTCAATTATGAACAAACTATGGATGCCAAAGGTGATTCACCTCTTGTCTAGACTGACACCCAGAGTCAGACATTGCATCATGCATGGGCCAACATGCCCACCATTGTTCAACAGCTGAATCTTTGAATCATTACCAGATATTTTATCTTTATAATGAGAAGTTATATCAGTTACTAAACCGGTATGTAATAAATATGTAAATAAAATTTACTTCTGATATTAAGTTACCAAAACATGAAACACAAATGAAGAAAGCATGCTGAGCAGGTTGATATTGATCATAAAGGAACTGAGAAGACTGTAATTATTTCAAGAAAACAGATTAAACCTCTTACCAATCTGGCATCTGCGTGAGAAAGAATGCTCATACCAAAAGAAATTAACATTCACCCAGAATTTGTTCACCACTTTATGGTGAATTGTACCGTATAAGTACTTGAGGCAAATATTCAAGCAAATAGCATGGGTTGGAAATAATTTCTTTTGGTTTGAAATATACAAATTCAATAATTTTGTTAGAACATGGTGATTGGAAACTCAGGTCATCATCAGCTTTATATATAGTTATTAGTAACAGTAAACATAACAAATATCAACTAAACAATATGGTAGTATTCACAGTCAAATGAAATTAATATATCATTCTGGTATTCAATATTTCAATTAGAATTGATGTCTTATTTTAATCAATGTATTCAAATCAGATAACACTGCAAAAAAAAGCATCTGATTTTAGTAAGATTGGAATTTAAATGATATTTAAATTACATTACTTTCACTCCGTATGATATAAGCATATAATGTTCCAAGGTTGAACCCATACTGTACTGTAAAAAGACATCACATAGAATATTGAGCAGTCCTACTATAAAATACTTATTATTATTATAAAATACATAAATTATCCTTGAACAGTCCATTATTAGTTTTAGTGATCAACATGTTAAAAATAAAAAACCAAAATATAAACAGCTTGTCAAAAGAATACAGGTTATTGACACCCGATACTTTAGCTACCCATAGAAGTAGATAAGATCATTTCTATCAGTTTGCTGTGAAGAAAAAAATAATGTTTAAACAATCAACTGCTTGAACTCCATGCAAAAATCAAAGCATCCTGAATGATGAACATCCTAACACATTCTGTTTGCACCTCTACTTCTCCATCTGGCCTGTCTTTTTCAGTTTCTTTTTCTAAATTATCAAATTTAATTGATCTTTTTGCTTTTCTTTTTGCTGATCTTTCTGTTCTATCAGCTGAGGGACATTGAAAATTTACATTAAATATTTCCTGAGATTGTTAAATTTCCCTGCACGTGCACCAGATCTGTCCTACCATTCACGGATATGCCTGCCCACATCATGACACTTCCACCGCCGTAACGGTCGACTTAATGAATACAGTGTCGAGTGTGGCGTTCATTTCTCCCTCTGTAGACACGCATCCTACCATCATGGTGATGCAGCATGAACCGCGACTCATCACTGAACCATATCCTTCTCCAGTGCACTAGGGTCCATGGTCGAACATTTCTGCTCCATTGCAGACGTGCACGACGATGATGTTGCCGCTAAACGGGCGCTGTATATGGTCTCATTGGCCGTATCCCATGCTGTCTTAGACGATTTCTGATGGTTTGCGCTGAGACTCTACGAAGACCAGGAACATTGTTAGCTGTGTATACTGCACTGATTGTCCGGTTGCGAAAATGCAACACGGTTCTGCGCCTCAGTTGTGACACTGGGTCTTCAATTTCTCGGTCGATCTCTTGTAGAGTTGTAGGGTCTGTAGCGCTGCCACAGACGAGAAATGGTACTCTGCCTCACGTTAAAGTGCCTGGCTACTGATGTCTGACTTTCTCCAGCTTCCAGACGGCCAATGGTTCTGTTTCTAAAGTCTTCATTCAGTTTTGGCATCATGAGAGTCACGTATACAGAACATCGGACAGTGATTCGCAGCAGGACTGCCAAATTTTTATACCCATCGGTATAAAGGTTAAGTAGCCGTATTTGCACGTGCAGCATGGTTACAGCTTTTTCTCCATGCAATTCCTCTCAGTTTGGTTTCAAGATGCTGTATTTTGGCGACAAGTCACCAAATGTTGTGTTCGGGTGCAATAAATTAGTGTAAGGTCAATATTCACAGTTAGCAATGACATTTATATTGAGTTCAAACCTTCATCTTTAATAACAGTCAAGTTTGAAAAAAACATTTCAGCTATGCGTTTCTTTTTTTGGCCAGTATATTTACTTCAATTATTAATAAGAGACTTGTTTTGGGGACGGATTCTTATGATAAAATAAGTGAGTCACAAGCAGGTTTTAGAAAGGGATACTCCACCAGTGACAATGTTTTTATCCTATATTCTATTCTATTCTATTGCATGGATCAGAAATTTGGGGCCTAGAACATTTGTATGTTATTGATAAACTACATTTATATGCATGTAAAAAGTTCTTGGGTGTAAAATCTAGCACAGAAAACGCAAGGGTATATGGTGAGTGCGGACGGTTTCCCATGTATATCAATAGTTATTTAAAGGTTATTAAATACTGGGTCAAGCTATTAAATATGCCATCTTCAAGATACCCTAGAAAATGTTATAATATGATGCTTCTCTACCACAGCCATGGGAAACAAAATTGGGCATCAAAAGTTAAGAACATGATATACGAATGTGGATATGGTTATATTTGGTTACAGCAACATGTAGATAGGCCACAGCATTTCTTCTCCCGTTTGACACAGACCTTAAAAGATATGTTCATCCAAATATGGCATGGTTCTTTGTCCAGTTCTAGAAAAGCAAATTACTACACTACATTTAAGACTACTATAAAACGAGAACCTTATCTGTTAAGTGTAAATTTACATAAGTTTAGAACAGCTCTTTCTCTATTTCGTTGTGGCTCATATGTTCTATTTATTGAAACAGGCAGATGTGAAGGTATTGCAAGAGAACAGATACTTTGCAGGATTTGTAAAACTGATTGTATTGAAGATGGATATCACTTTTTAAGTGTATGTCCAGTGTATAAAGATTTAAGAGCAAAATACCTAAGTAACTATTTCTACCGCAACCCAAACGGTGACAAATTTTGTAAATTAATAACTTGTGATTGTACCGAAACTATTAGAAATTTATCAATGTTTGTTTATCATGCCATGAAACTAAGAAAATGTATGAATTTGTAACACGCCCCCAGACAATGTACTATCGACCTTTGGCCTCATAAGTACCATGAATAAAGATTGATTGATTCACTTTGTTTATGTACTGGTGTGGTTCAACGTGATGACTGTGTTTATGTACTTGTGTGGTTCAACGTGATGACTGTGTTTATGTACCGGTGTAAGTTAACGTGATGACTGTGTTTATGTAGCGGTGTGGTTCAACGTGATGACAGTGTTTATGTACCGGTGTAATTCAACGTGATGACTGTGTTTATGTACTGGTGTGGTTCAACGTTATGACTGTGTTTATGTACCAGTGTAATTTAACGTGATGACTGTGTTTATTTACCGGTGTAATTAAACGTGATGACTGTGTTTATGTACTGGTGTGGTTCAACGTGATGACTGTGTTTATGTACCGGTGTAATTAAACGTGATGACTGTGTTTATGTACCAGTGTGGTTCAACGTGATGACTGTGTTTATGTACCAGTGTAATTTAACGTGATGACTGTGTTTATGTACCGGTGTAATTAAACGTGATGACTGTGTTTATGTACCAATGTAATCCAACGTGATGACTGTGTTTGTGTACCAATGTAATTCAGCGTGATGACTGTGTTTATGTACTGGTGTAGTTCAACGTTATGACTGTGTTTATGTACCAGTGTAATTTAACGTGATGACTGTGTTTATGTACCGGTGTAATTAACCGTGATGACTGTGTTTATGTACCAGTGTAATTTAACGTGATGACTGTGTTTATGTACTGGTGTAATTTAACGTGATAACTGTGTTTATGTACCAGTGTAATTTAACGTGATAACTGTGTTTATGTACCAGTGTGGTTCAACGTGATGACTGTGTTTATGTACCAATGTAATCCAACGTGATGACTGTGTTTATGTACCAATGTAATTCAACGTCATGACTGTGTTTATGTACCAGTGTAAGTTAACGTGATGACTGTGTTTATGTACCGGTGTGGTTCAACGTGATGACTGTGTTTATGTACCAGTGTAAGTTAACGTGATGACTCTGTTTATGTACCAGTATGGTTCAACGTGATGACTGTGTTTATGTACCAATGTAATTCAGCGTGATGACTGTGTTTATGTACCGGTGTGGTTCAACGTGATGACTGTGTTTATGTACCAGTGTCGTTCAACGTGATCATTATGTCATTGCTTAATTTTATATTGGATTGGATTGCTGTTAGGAGGTATCCCACCTTTCATGTAATTGCGTCAACTGGTCAATTGATTAAAATTGAAAACAAATATTATTAGATACTGCATCGTGAAATACATATCTCTGTGGCAGTTACATATTTTGAATATTTCTTGTATCTTACCTTTTAAGTATCATTCATGTTCATAATTTAATGCAGCTTTAGTCATATTATTTTATTGCCCAGCCTACTTTAAACACTAAATTATCAGTCACAGCACTCTTACCAAGCATGCTTACTGCCTGGTGCATTTGTGAATGTCACACCCTGTGCACTTCTACAATAGTCTCAACCCTCTCCCAACTCAAGCCTTTTGTCTATATGGTCATGCTGTATACTGTACGCCTAAGAAGGACTATGGTCACTCCACATATACCTTTCCAAGGATAAAGATATATATTTACTATTTAAGCCTTTTGTCTATATGGTCATGCTGTATACTGTACGCCTAAGAAGCACTATGGTCACTCCACATATACCTTTCCAAGGATAAAGATATATATTTACTATTTAAGCCTTTTGTCTATATGGTCATGCTGTATACTGTACGCCTAAGAAGGACTATGGTCACTCCACATATACCTTTCCAAGGATAAAGATATATATTTACTATTTCTCAGGTGTTATCATGAGGATCGTTTGGGGGAACCTTACATTAAATTCCAAAGTTAGTATTTTATGATTGGATTGATGATTTCATTCATTAAATGGTATTTGCAATATTGTAGATATTGTTTGTATTTGGATATATGTGTGTTTAGACACGAATACACGGAATGTGGATTCGTGATTATTATTGAGTTAAGCAAGCATATTAGTATCCTAAATTCATTAAAACATGTATAAGCATT
>NW_025964235.1:3187925-3194372 GCF_023055435.1 Haliotis rufescens
AGGGTTAGGGTTAGGGTTAGGGTTAGGGTTAGGGTTAGGGTTAGGGTTAGGGTTAGGGTTAGGGTTAGGGTTAGGGTTAGGGTTAGGGTTAGGGTTAGGGTTAGGGTTAGGGTTAGGGTTAGGGTTAGGGTTAGGGTTAGGGTTAGGGTTAGGGTTAGGGTTAGGGTTAGGGTTAGGGTTAGGGTTAGGGTTAGGGTTAGGGTTAGGGTTAGGGTTAGGGTTAGGGTTAGGGTTAGGGTTAGGGTTAGGGTTAGGGTTAGGGTTAGGGTTAGGGTTAGGGTTAGGGTTAGGGTTAGGGTTAGGGTTAGGGTTAGGGTTAGGGTTAGGGTTAGGGTTAGGGTTAGGGTTAGGGTTAGGGTTAGGGTTAGGGTTAGGGTTAGGGTTAGGGTTAGGGTTAGGGTTAGGGTTAGGGTTAGGGTTAGGGTTAGGGTTAGGGTTAGGGTTAGGGTTAGGGTTAGGGTTAGGGTTAGGGTTAGGGTTAGGGTTAGGGTTAGGGTTAGGGTTAGGGTTAGGGTTAGGGTTAGGGTTAGGGTTAGGGTTAGGGTTAGGGTTAGGGTTAGGGTTAGGGTTAGGGTTAGGGTTAGGGTTAGGGTTAGGGTTAGGGTTAGGGTTAGGGTTAGGGTTAGGGTTAGGGTTAGGGTTAGGGTTAGGGTTAGGGTTAGGGTTAGGGTTAGGGTTAGGGTTAGGGTTAGGGTTAGGGTTAGGGTTAGGGTTAGGGTTAGGGTTAGGGTTAGGGTTAGGGTTAGGGTTAGGGTTAGGGTTAGGGTTAGGGTTAGGGTTAGGGTTAGGGTTAGGGTTAGGGTTAGGGTTAGGGTTAGGGTTAGGGTTAGGGTTAGGGTTAGGGTTAGGGTTAGGGTTAGGGTTAGGGTTAGGGTTAGGGTTAGGGTTAGGGTTAGGGTTAGGGTTAGGGTTAGGGTTAGGGTTAGGGTTAGGGTTAGGGTTAGGGTTAGGGTTAGGGTTAGGGTTAGGGTTAGGGTTAGGGTTAGGGTTAGGGTTAGGGTTAGGGTTAGGGTTAGGGTTAGGGTTAGGGTTAGGGTTAGGGTTAGGGTTAGGGTTAGGGTTAGGGTTAGGGTTAGGGTTAGGGTTAGGGTTAGGGTTAGGGTTAGGGTTAGGGTTAGGGTTAGGGTTAGGGTTAGGGTTAGGGTTAGGGTTAGGGTTAGGGTTAGGGTTAGGGTTAGGGTTAGGGTTAGGGTTAGGGTTAGGGTTAGGGTTAGGGTTAGGGTTAGGGTTAGGGTTAGGGTTAGGGTTAGGGTTAGGGTTAGGGTTAGGGTTAGGGTTAGGGTTAGGGTTAGGGTTAGGGTTAGGGTTAGGGTTAGGGTTAGGGTTAGGGTTAGGGTTAGGGTTAGGGTTAGGGTTAGGGTTAGGGTTAGGGTTAGGGTTAGGGTTAGGGTTAGGGTTAGGGTTAGGGTTAGGGTTAGGGTTAGGGTTAGGGTTAGGGTTAGGGTTAGGGTTAGGGTTAGGGTTAGGGTTAGGGTTAGGGTTAGGGTTAGGGTTAGGGTTAGGGTTAGGGTTAGGGTTAGGGTTAGGGTTAGGGTTAGGGTTAGGGTTAGGGTTAGGGTTAGGGTTAGGGTTAGGGTTAGGGTTAGGGTTAGGGTTAGGGTTAGGGTTAGGGTTAGGGTTAGGGTTAGGGTTAGGGTTAGGGTTAGGGTTAGGGTTAGGGTTAGGGTTAGGGTTAGGGTTAGGGTTAGGGTTAGGGTTAGGGTTAGGGTTAGGGTTAGGGTTAGGGTTAGGGTTAGGGTTAGGGTTAGGGTTAGGGTTAGGGTTAGGGTTAGGGTTAGGGTTAGGGTTAGGGTTAGGGTTAGGGTTAGGGTTAGGGTTAGGGTTAGGGTTAGGGTTAGGGTTAGGGTTAGGGTTAGGGTTAGGGTTAGGGTTAGGGTTAGGGTTAGGGTTAGGGTTAGGGTTAGGGTTAGGGTTAGGGTTAGGGTTAGGGTTAGGGTTAGGGTTAGGGTTAGGGTTAGGGTTAGGGTTAGGGTTAGGGTTAGGGTTAGGGTTAGGGTTAGGGTTAGGGTTAGGGTTAGGGTTAGGGTTAGGGTTAGGGTTAGGGTTAGGGTTAGGGTTAGGGTTAGGGTTAGGGTTAGGGTTAGGGTTAGGGTTAGGGTTAGGGTTAGGGTTAGGGTTAGGGTTAGGGTTAGGGTTAGGGTTAGGGTTAGGGTTAGGGTTAGGGTTAGGGTTAGGGTTAGGGTTAGGGTTAGGGTTAGGGTTAGGGTTAGGGTTAGGGTTAGGGTTAGGGTTAGGGTTAGGGTTAGGGTTAGGGTTAGGGTTAGGGTTAGGGTTAGGGTTAGGGTTAGGGTTAGGGTTAGGGTTAGGGTTAGGGTTAGGGTTAGGGTTAGGGTTAGGGTTAGGGTTAGGGTTAGGGTTAGGGTTAGGGTTAGGGTTAGGGTTAGGGTTAGGGTTAGGGTTAGGGTTAGGGTTAGGGTTAGGGTTAGGGTTAGGGTTAGGGTTAGGGTTAGGGTTAGGGTTAGGGTTAGGGTTAGGGTTAGGGTTAGGGTTAGGGTTAGGGTTAGGGTTAGGGTTAGGGTTAGGGTTAGGGTTAGGGTTAGGGTTAGGGTTAGGGTTAGGGTTAGGGTTAGGGTTAGGGTTAGGGTTAGGGTTAGGGTTAGGGTTAGGGTTAGGGTTAGGGTTAGGGTTAGGGTTAGGGTTAGGGTTAGGGTTAGGGTTAGGGTTAGGGTTAGGGTTAGGGTTAGGGTTAGGGTTAGGGTTAGGGTTAGGGTTAGGGTTAGGGTTAGGGTTAGGGTTAGGGTTAGGGTTAGGGTTAGGGTTAGGGTTAGGGTTAGGGTTAGGGTTAGGGTTAGGGTTAGGGTTAGGGTTAGGGTTAGGGTTAGGGTTAGGGTTAGGGTTAGGGTTAGGGTTAGGGTTAGGGTTAGGGTTAGGGTTAGGGTTAGGGTTAGGGTTAGGGTTAGGGTTAGGGTTAGGGTTAGGGTTAGGGTTAGGGTTAGGGTTAGGGTTAGGGTTAGGGTTAGGGTTAGGGTTAGGGTTAGGGTTAGGGTTAGGGTTAGGGTTAGGGTTAGGGTTAGGGTTAGGGTTAGGGTTAGGGTTAGGGTTAGGGTTAGGGTTAGGGTTAGGGTTAGGGTTAGGGTTAGGGTTAGGGTTAGGGTTAGGGTTAGGGTTAGGGTTAGGGTTAGGGTTAGGGTTAGGGTTAGGGTTAGGGTTAGGGTTAGGGTTAGGGTTAGGGTTAGGGTTAGGGTTAGGGTTAGGGTTAGGGTTAGGGTTAGGGTTAGGGTTAGGGTTAGGGTTAGGGTTAGGGTTAGGGTTAGGGTTAGGGTTAGGGTTAGGGTTAGGGTTAGGGTTAGGGTTAGGGTTAGGGTTAGGGTTAGGGTTAGGGTTAGGGTTAGGGTTAGGGTTAGGGTTAGGGTTAGGGTTAGGGTTAGGGTTAGGGTTAGGGTTAGGGTTAGGGTTAGGGTTAGGGTTAGGGTTAGGGTTAGGGTTAGGGTTAGGGTTAGGGTTAGGGTTAGGGTTAGGGTTAGGGTTAGGGTTAGGGTTAGGGTTAGGGTTAGGGTTAGGGTTAGGGTTAGGGTTAGGGTTAGGGTTAGGGTTAGGGTTAGGGTTAGGGTTAGGGTTAGGGTTAGGGTTAGGGTTAGGGTTAGGGTTAGGGTTAGGGTTAGGGTTAGGGTTAGGGTTAGGGTTAGGGTTAGGGTTAGGGTTAGGGTTAGGGTTAGGGTTAGGGTTAGGGTTAGGGTTAGGGTTAGGGTTAGGGTTAGGGTTAGGGTTAGGGTTAGGGTTAGGGTTAGGGTTAGGGTTAGGGTTAGGGTTAGGGTTAGGGTTAGGGTTAGGGTTAGGGTTAGGGTTAGGGTTAGGGTTAGGGTTAGGGTTAGGGTTAGGGTTAGGGTTAGGGTTAGGGTTAGGGTTAGGGTTAGGGTTAGGGTTAGGGTTAGGGTTAGGGTTAGGGTTAGGGTTAGGGTTAGGGTTAGGGTTAGGGTTAGGGTTAGGGTTAGGGTTAGGGTTAGGGTTAGGGTTAGGGTTAGGGTTAGGGTTAGGGTTAGGGTTAGGGTTAGGGTTAGGGTTAGGGTTAGGGTTAGGGTTAGGGTTAGGGTTAGGGTTAGGGTTAGGGTTAGGGTTAGGGTTAGGGTTAGGGTTAGGGTTAGGGTTAGGGTTAGGGTTAGGGTTAGGGTTAGGGTTAGGGTTAGGGTTAGGGTTAGGGTTAGGGTTAGGGTTAGGGTTAGGGTTAGGGTTAGGGTTAGGGTTAGGGTTAGGGTTAGGGTTAGGGTTAGGGTTAGGGTTAGGGTTAGGGTTAGGGTTAGGGTTAGGGTTAGGGTTAGGGTTAGGGTTAGGGTTAGGGTTAGGGTTAGGGTTAGGGTTAGGGTTAGGGTTAGGGTTAGGGTTAGGGTTAGGGTTAGGGTTAGGGTTAGGGTTAGGGTTAGGGTTAGGGTTAGGGTTAGGGTTAGGGTTAGGGTTAGGGTTAGGGTTAGGGTTAGGGTTAGGGTTAGGGTTAGGGTTAGGGTTAGGGTTAGGGTTAGGGTTAGGGTTAGGGTTAGGGTTAGGGTTAGGGTTAGGGTTAGGGTTAGGGTTAGGGTTAGGGTTAGGGTTAGGGTTAGGGTTAGGGTTAGGGTTAGGGTTAGGGTTAGGGTTAGGGTTAGGGTTAGGGTTAGGGTTAGGGTTAGGGTTAGGGTTAGGGTTAGGGTTAGGGTTAGGGTTAGGGTTAGGGTTAGGGTTAGGGTTAGGGTTAGGGTTAGGGTTAGGGTTAGGGTTAGGGTTAGGGTTAGGGTTAGGGTTAGGGTTAGGGTTAGGGTTAGGGTTAGGGTTAGGGTTAGGGTTAGGGTTAGGGTTAGGGTTAGGGTTAGGGTTAGGGTTAGGGTTAGGGTTAGGGTTAGGGTTAGGGTTAGGGTTAGGGTTAGGGTTAGGGTTAGGGTTAGGGTTAGGGTTAGGGTTAGGGTTAGGGTTAGGGTTAGGGTTAGGGTTAGGGTTAGGGTTAGGGTTAGGGTTAGGGTTAGGGTTAGGGTTAGGGTTAGGGTTAGGGTTAGGGTTAGGGTTAGGGTTAGGGTTAGGGTTAGGGTTAGGGTTAGGGTTAGGGTTAGGGTTAGGGTTAGGGTTAGGGTTAGGGTTAGGGTTAGGGTTAGGGTTAGGGTTAGGGTTAGGGTTAGGGTTAGGGTTAGGGTTAGGGTTAGGGTTAGGGTTAGGGTTAGGGTTAGGGTTAGGGTTAGGGTTAGGGTTAGGGTTAGGGTTAGGGTTAGGGTTAGGGTTAGGGTTAGGGTTAGGGTTAGGGTTAGGGTTAGGGTTAGGGTTAGGGTTAGGGTTAGGGTTAGGGTTAGGGTTAGGGTTAGGGTTAGGGTTAGGGTTAGGGTTAGGGTTAGGGTTAGGGTTAGGGTTAGGGTTAGGGTTAGGGTTAGGGTTAGGGTTAGGGTTAGGGTTAGGGTTAGGGTTAGGGTTAGGGTTAGGGTTAGGGTTAGGGTTAGGGTTAGGGTTAGGGTTAGGGTTAGGGTTAGGGTTAGGGTTAGGGTTAGGGTTAGGGTTAGGGTTAGGGTTAGGGTTAGGGTTAGGGTTAGGGTTAGGGTTAGGGTTAGGGTTAGGGTTAGGGTTAGGGTTAGGGTTAGGGTTAGGGTTAGGGTTAGGGTTAGGGTTAGGGTTAGGGTTAGGGTTAGGGTTAGGGTTAGGGTTAGGGTTAGGGTTAGGGTTAGGGTTAGGGTTAGGGTTAGGGTTAGGGTTAGGGTTAGGGTTAGGGTTAGGGTTAGGGTTAGGGTTAGGGTTAGGGTTAGGGTTAGGGTTAGGGTTAGGGTTAGGGTTAGGGTTAGGGTTAGGGTTAGGGTTAGGGTTAGGGTTAGGGTTAGGGTTAGGGTTAGGGTTAGGGTTAGGTTAGGGTTAGGGTAGGGTTAGGGTTAGGGTTAGGGTTAGGGTTAGGGTTAGGGTTAGGGTTAGGGTTAGGGTTAGGGTAGGGTTAGGGTTAGGGTTAGGGTTAGGGTTAGGGTTAGGGTTAGGGTTAGGGTTAGGGTTAGGGTTAGGGTTAGGGTTAGGGTTAGGGTTAGGGTTAGGGTTAGTTAGGGTTTAGGGGGTTAGGGTTAGGGTTAGGGTTAGGGTTAGGTTAGGGTTAGGGTTAGGGTTAGGGTTAGGGTTAGGGTTAGGGTTAGGGTTAGGGTTAGGGTTAGGGTTAGGGTTAGGGTTAGGGTTAGGGTTAGGGTTAGGTTAGGGTTAGGGTTAGGGTTAGGGTTAGGGTTAGGGTTAGGGTTAGGGTTAGGGTTAGGTTAGGGTTAGGGTTAGGGTTAGGGTTAGGGTTAGGGTTAGGGTTAGGGTTAGGGTTAGGGTTAGGGTTAGGGTTAGGGTTAGGGTTAGGGTTAGGGTTAGGGTTAGGGTTAGGGTTAGGGTTAGGGTTAGGGTTAGGGTTAGGGTTAGGGTTAGGGTTAGGGTTAGGGTTAGGTTAGGGTTAGGGTTAGGGTTAGGGTTAGGGTTAGGGTTAGGGTTAGGGTTAGGGTTAGGGTTAGGGTTAGGGTTAGGGTTAGGGTTAGGGTTAGGGTTAGG